>NW_026516994.1:0-6309 GCF_025766255.1 Zychaea mexicana | reverse complement strand
GCCTTTGTCAGCATAAAAAACATCAACTTTTAATTGAACGTGGTTGCGGTGGTATGCCTGGTCATGTTTCGTCTGCGACACATTGCCGTTTACTCGAGGGCGCACTAAAGCGGATTCAGGCTCATTATCAATAAAAAGAGCCGTACGCGAGGAACTGCCACGATTCACAACTTGAAGAGGAGACACAGTGCTTGTTTCCATGTGCGATCCGTCATAGTAAACACAATGATCCTCAGCAGCTTCAACAGAGACTAGTTCGCCGTTTTCCATACGCATTACAGTACTATAAGCCATCGGGGCCTTTGGACCAGTACGAGATTGAGCCCTACTGGTAGGGTGAGAGCCAACATTGGAATTCGGCAGGGGAGCAACATTGGTATCGGCACGAAGGTCAACAGCAGCAGACAGAGCACTCGATCCATTGTCAGCAGCCATGAGATAATCATCAGGTTGTACAAAGTCAAAGTCCATGGTAGCTGCAGTAGTTGAACCAGTGTTTGGATAACCGGTAGCAAGAGAATTGTCCATGGGAAATGTGTGTTGACCTTGAACTATTGGTATGTGTCTAGTAGCCAAGGAAGCCGGAGCGAAGCCATAGTCAGCACCATCAAATACTCTGGTAAGTTCATTGGCGTTGTCATCGTAGAGGTTGTATCCAGAAAAGTTAAAGGGATCAGGTTGCATGTTGGCAAAGTAAGAAGGGTTGTTGTTTGATGCAAATGATGCAAAGTAGTCGGCCTTATATACACACTATGCTCGACTTTTTGTCAGGCAAATACTTTAATGCTAAAATAATATGGATACGTAGTAATCTATTACTTGAAGGGAGATATACGGCGAGACAGAATATAGCCAAGATGGACAGTTCTTGTAAATGGTAGTACACTGAACCCCGAGGGTCAATTGATCAACAGGGGGATCGCATATAACGATATTTGCTGCCGAAAAGCATTACGACGTTGTTTACTGATATGGAAGTATGTAGCACGAGCGACTTTATAAGCAAACTTGGAAAAGCATGATTGCAAAGCAGCATGGTTCTTACAAGCAACGACGTTTAGTAATGAAGATTTCACTTACAAAATGTGATTTATAGGACGGCTTTAACAATGTAAAAATTGTTCTCTACAATTTTTCAAACTGATGTATTTGTGTAAAATGTGTTATATCTAACTTTTGCATCAACTACTGCTTTAGAGTGGATAGAGATACTCACTTTTTCGCGTGAGTATATATGCCAGTTGGCACATTTGCAAACATGTTGCACAATTAACCCTCAAGCAAAATGGGAAAAGTGCTGTTTGTTGATACATCTGCGTCAAGATAATTTTGACGCCATATCCAAGAAGTTGGATGGGACTGTCGCTGCAGCTGTGTTGCACAATTGACCCCGAAGCAAATAGTAGGAAGCAAAGAATTCTGAACAGTACCCCCCCCCCCCCAAAAAAAAAAATGTGGCCAGGGGCTCGTGTTCAAGTTTGGTAAAGACCCCCAATGTAACCTGTTACTTGCTATACAAAAACGGTCAACAAGAAAGGCTCTTTTCCAAGAAAAAAGTAAACAGGTCGAATGCAGTAGGATGTTGTACAAAGTACGAGTGTTTGTCTTGATCTGTTTGTCGACTCTGTACGATTACTGACATCAACAAAAGTCAAATTATAAAGGCAATACCCTTTTTCCTTTTTAGCCGTAATTGTGGCCACGTCTTTGTATTCTTATCGCATAAACGCGTCTCTCATGCCTTCTGATCTAGAGGTTTCACTACAAACAGCAGCATCGAGCTATGGTAAGTATGTCTTGGACAATGTCTGTAAAAGACGACAGTGCGAATTCTCATGATGTTTTACAGGCATCGATCATTTTTTATCTGCCGTCAAGGTGATATGTGCTGAGTATAATTATGAAATTACATTCAAAACCAGGAGTAATGACACACAGGTACAAAGGATAGTTAAATATATCACAAAGCCCACGACGCCAACAAATCGTTTTTTAGCGAACCCCCACCGTCTCAAGCAATGATGCACCTTTGCGGATGAGTAAAGTGTTTAAGAAAAGAAAGAAAGCTAGAGGTAAGGCACTTTTGTGATTTGATGCAACGCGCTGTCTCAGTCTAAATACGATTGTCACTAATGGCGGTTTCTATCTTCTGTAAAATAGACAAAGAGGTGCCAAAATTTGATGACAAAAAGCCACTCGTGCTCCAACAGCCACTTGTGGCAACTACACAAGTGATATCTTTATCGGATCTTGTACGTGCCGGTAAAGACATCCCAAAAGACTTTTACCGATGGATGGCATTCAACTGTCGCACACTGCCTGATAATTATATACACGATGGTTCAGGATTACTTGCTGGTAATAGATTCAATGGTGTGTGTTGGAGGCATGAATTACAGCTTCCTTTAATAATTGGTTATTTGCAACAGACTTGCAGGCGATCATTGCCATTGACACTGCACACATTGACTGTATTATCTCAAAGATCAAAACTGTGGTCCTTGTCTTTTGTCAAGACAACGTGTGTTTGTCAACAACCAGTAAGGATGGCTACCTGACGATAACGCAGAAAACAAGCAGTGTCGATTAAAGGTTTCCAACTGGCACTGGATCAACACAGGACAGCGCTTGGGTGTCGGATTATGTGGATGCGGCGGCTTCGCTCTTGCGCGTTGCACGCAGCTTGAACATTGCTTCTGCACGTCATCTGTTTCAGCAAAAGGGGGTAGCAAAAGAGCTGTACTCCGTCACATATCCCGGCATGGCCTGCAACTTACCAAAGCCACATTCCAGACACACGACGAAGCACATACTTGCAGGCGTCCGGTATTATGCGTATCTGGTACGCGAATTCGGTATTCCAGTTGTTTGCTTACCGACAATGTTCAATCCACAAATAATGAGCAAGGTAACAATGAGCAATGGATATCCATCGGTTTCGTCTTTATTGACCCCTAGAATCATTTTCGGTGTGGCGACGAAGTCGCCACAGCGAAAATGAGTGACCCCGATGACCCCGACATTTCAATTCAAGTGGCGACGGATGACCCCGGCCTGACCCCGGGATTTAGCCAATCAAATTAAGAGAAAGTGGTGAGGAAGACAGCAAAATAGCAGGAGAGCTAGCTCCACTTCTTTTATTACTTATTTTTTTTTTCTCTTCAACACTCGTTTACTACCGCTTTTTATTCTATACATATTAAAGCAAGAGCGGTTGCAAAAAAAGGTATTTAGTTTCTGGGATGTTAATTGCTAGAGGAGCAGTGGCATTGGGATGGCGAATGGTTTACTCTCTTTTACTAGTAGCAATTGCTGGAACTTTTAGCCATTTGACGAGGACAGCAACGTACTCCAGTAGCAACAGCAGCACTACAGCAACAAACGTTACAACAAACGGAAGCTACGGCACCTGATAATAATAACGGGCAAAGTTAATTACAATACCATTGACTTGCCTGCATCATAGCATGACCACAACATAAAGCAGCAAACCTTGCACCAGCCTGCACAGTACAGGCCGCTTTTCTTTTTTACGGTATACGAGGTTGCGAATAACAAGGTGAAAACGTCGAGTATATGCCATTAACTTTCTACAAGGGGCATTAGCCATGGCGGCACGTGTTTATTTCTTTCTTTTTATCAGGCAAACTGGCAGACAAAAAAAAGAAGCTATCCCCGCACGACGATATCTCATCATCGAGTACTCCAAAAAACGAACTGTTTACTGCAGTAGAATGAGGACGAGCTGACGAACGTGACGATATTGGTCTGGTGTCTCTACCATACCATGTCGACGAGCAACATCTAGGAACGGTACGCGTGCACTTTACAGTGGATCATATACATATACACCAAAGTCAGCCAAAAAGGAGCGATTCCCGCACGGCCATATCTCACCATCCAGTACTCCAAAAAACGAACTGCTTAATGTGGCAGAATCAGGACGAGCAGACGAACGTGACGATATTGATCTGGTGTGTCTACCATGTCTTTACGACGAGCAAAAGCTAGGAACGGTACGCGTGCATTTTACTGTGGATCATATACATATACACCAAAGTCAGCTAAAAAGGAGCGATCCCCGCACGACGATATCTCACCATCCAGTACTCCAAATAACGAACCGCTTAGTGTGCCAGAATAAGGACGAGCAGACGAACGTGGTGCTGGTGGTCTGGTGTCTCTGCCATGTCATGTCGACAAGCAACAGCCCGAAACGGTACGCGTGCACTTATAGTGGATCATATATGTATACACCAAAGTCAGCCAAAAAGGGGCGATTCGCGCACGGCCATATCTCGCCATCCAGTACTCCAAAAAACGAATCGTTTAGTGCAGTAGAATGAGGACGAGCTGACGGACGTGACGATGCTGATGTAGTGTTTCTACCACGTCTTATCGACGAGCAACTGCGGTAAAAAGAGCGTGTGGATTATTATAGATCAAGAGCGGCCTGAAGCAAATGAGGATTACTACAAGGATCCGAAATGATAATATCTCATTGTTTATAGGTGAGGATTGGAAGCATACCGTGGATATAATGACATTAAAGCTATATTCTTCGAGGGCTCTGTGGAAAGCAGCGGCGATATGCAGGTAAGGAAGCAATAGCATTTTTTGAGTGTATAATATTAGCATGCTGTAATAAATTGCTATTTTATGGAATGAGATTCTGTTGTCGTGTGATGAACAAAAACAGCTCCATATACTTTAAGCTTGAAAATACATTAATAAATGTGGCATCTGCGGTTCTGGTGCATGTTCGTATATGATAATCCAATCAGTGGAAGCTGCTGAGGGGTATATCTGCATCTATACAGCTTTGCTGCTACGGGTGGCTGGATAAATAGTGTTCCCGGTCTTTCCGCCACATTCAATTGGTCAAAAAGTCCGCAACGAACGGACAATTTGGCTTTCGTCAACACAGGAATATCTTTGGCGTGGCGACAACAGTGAAGCATTCTCTTATCTACTAATCGCAGAAGCCAATGCCAATCGCCAAGAACAGCAACATTATACACAAAAAATGCCACTCCATGAACCCACAACATTGTTCATCACTTGCTTTGAGAGATAAAAGAGAACGGTCAGAGTCAATTAACTTGACGATTCAAGCGTGATAATAAAAACTACAGCACAAAGGCGACAAAACGTGCCCTAGCTTGTACAGACCGGTTTTCTTCATACTTGGATACCAAAGTGCAACGAGATGGCGACATCGTTTCCATGTCATTCGCTTTTTTTACGAGCAATAACCTTGGTAGTATTTTGGTTTTTTCCTGAACATAACTGGTGTATTGCTATAATCATGATATTCTGCGCACGACGATATCTCACCATTTACTGATGCGAATTGCAATCCATTTGAACGAGCAGCATTATCGTGAGCGTGTGGATATGACAGAACCGGCTTTGTGTTTGTGGCAATTTTTTTGGAGGAGCAACAACCGTGAACGGACCATGCGTATACTAGTGCTTTATATATCTTTATATATTACCATCAACTCCAACGAATCGAGCATGACGATACCTCACCATCCACTGATGCGAATCACAATCCGTTTGAACGAGCAGCATTATCATGATTGTGAGGATATGACGATATTGGTTTCATGTCTGTGGCAATTTTTTTGGAAGAGCAACAGCTATGGACGGACCATGTGTATTATAGTGCGTCATATATAACCATCAACTGCAACGACTCGCGCACAACGATATCTCGCCATCCACTGATGCAAATTACAATCCATTTGAATCAGCAGCATTATCATGAGCGTGAGGACAGGGCGATACCGGTTTCGTGTTTGTGGCATATTTTTTGGAGCAGCAACAGCCGTGAACGGACCATGTGTATTATAGTGCGTCATATATAACCATCAACCACAACTATTAGCGCACAGCGATATCTCAGCATCTACTGATGCGAATTGCAATCTGTTTGAACGAGCAACATTATCATGAGTGTGCGGACAGGGCGATACCGGTTTTGTGTTTGTGGCAATTTTTTTGGAAGAGCAACAGCTATGGACGGACCATGTGTATTATAGTGCGTCATATATAACCATTAACTACAACTACTAGCGCACAGCGATGTCTCAGCATCCACTGATGCGAATTACAATATGTTTGAACGAGCAGCATTATCATGAGCGTGTGGATATGAGGAAATTTGCATAGTGTTTGTGGCATTTTTTTTGGAGCAGCAACAGCTGTGGATGGACCATGGATATACTAGTGCTTTATATATACCCATCGACTCCAACAACTCGCGTACGACGATATCTCACCATCTAATGATGCGAATCGTAA
>NW_026516993.1:0-6534 GCF_025766255.1 Zychaea mexicana | reverse complement strand
AATCATGACCATCTATTATAAAAGTTATGTATCTAAAAAGTGGTGGATTATATTTATAAGAAGATAAAATTCTTGAAGTTAAAGAAGAAACATATTCTCCATAGAATCATTAACAATTTTATTTAACCTTTTATAGCTATCTTCATTCATCCAAAACTCTTTATAGTATTTGTGAAATGATGTTTGTGGGATAAACTTATTAATTTCAATACCAGAAACACCAGAAACTAAATGATATAATAAAAATAAACCTTTTTCAACTTCAAAATAAGGGCCAGGATATTCACAGCTAGTATATAAAACAACCAAAAAGAAAAAAACAGCTATATGACCAAGTTTATCTACTAAAATCTTTTTAATATCATCAATACCTTTAATATGTTTTAATTCTGTACGATGCTTGTAATTATAATTAATAATTGGCCAGTTATATTCCAAAAATTCCCACTTATTAACAATAATTTTGTTAACTTCATTATTAATCTTTTCATCTATTTATTGGTTATCCATTGTAATATATTTTTATATTTAATTAAAATTCCATTTTTTTTATATTCAATTTTAAAAAATATAATAATTTTGTAAACATGAGGAATTTTTATAAACCTTGAATATTTTGTTAACCTTAGTTTAGATGAAAAACTTCAACTAGTAAACATCCTCCTTAGGTGTGGTAGCCCGGTAAAGTATCAATTTTTGGTTCACCATTCGACTTCTCTCATTTTACTACAGATTGATTATCGCAGCATGGCCCTTATTTTCATGCGGGTTTAAAAGTATTGCTCAATACTTAGTAGCGTAATATCTTACCGTTTGTATACTTTTAACACGAGGAAGGGCCAAGTTGCGATGATTTTCTTTAGTGAAATGATAAACAATCGTGAATATGTTTTTCGTTTCTTTACATTACACTAATCAGGATGGCGTATACAAATTAATAGTGATCGTACATGCCGATCAACATTAGTACACGTCAACAGTGACAGAAAAGTCAGCGGCAAGAAACCACTTGAAGAACAAACGTCGTCGATCAGACCAGACTTCCTCGTTATAAACGACGGTCTTGATTTCGCCGTTGGTGAATGCGGTAAAGATGATGTTGGTGGCATTTCTAAAAAGGAAATCATGGAGCGACAACTGCATGTCCCAAAGGTCATGAAGGACATTCTTCATCGAGCACTCACGAAGGGTAACCATGCAGAATCGCTTGCCCGTACGTTGAGAATAAGTGCTCTGAACGCAAACAGTAAGTTGTCAATTCTACAAATTTTCTTAATCATCCAGCCAGATCGTTAATACTTTCTAATTCAGGCACACGCGTCCAAGCCCAAGTGCTTGATTGTCCGAAAGGATACATCTGCCGTTTGATGTCTAGCAATGAATACCAACTCCCGCAAAAAGCAGACATGATTTCGGCACAGCTTTTCCCGTTGATGAAGCTGACATTACAAGTGAAAGTATGTTGTCTTATATGTACTTTGCAAGGTCAATTTAACATTGATATTATAGCCACTGACATACACAATTGTCTATAATAGGCAATCACCAAGAGCACTATCAAAGCATTCAAAAAACATCAACGTGCCTAGGCCAAAAATGCCAAACAATCAGTTTTTACACTTAATTCACCATCAGCTCTCGAAATACCGCCCGCATCCACCATTTCTACCCTGAAAATATCAAAAACGAACGACATCTAGCAATGTCATAAACAGCGCGTAATGCACGCACACACACACACACACACTCACGCACACAGCACGCAACGCACACACAACGCGAACAACGCACACGCACACACTCACGCACACAGCACGCAACGCACACGCAACGCACACAACGCGAACAACGCGCACAAAACACAACACGCACACACACACACACACACACACACACGCACACACACACGCGCGCGCACAAAACACAACACGCACACACACACACACACACACACACACACACACACACGCGCGCGCACAAAACACAACACGCACACACACACACACACACACACACACACACACACACACAACAACGCAAACAACAACAACACACACACACTCCACATCACACTTGTTCTCTTTACATGAGTAACTCTATTTTGTAACTTTTTATTTCTATACCTGTTGTAGTGAAACATGCTTAGTGGTATTCTATCTCTTTTTCTTTTTTGCACCACTACATACAGTAAAGCAACTGTTTATTTTTTACAAAGAAAAAATACGGGTCACCATATTTTTGTATCCTCGTTGTATATTACTATCCTTCAACCAACCGGTCTCGTGTTATCTTTTGTAATCTTTTTCTTTAAGAAAAGGATATTACCGA
This sequence comes from Zychaea mexicana, assembly GCF_025766255.1. Classification (NCBI taxonomy): domain Eukaryota; kingdom Fungi; phylum Mucoromycota; class Mucoromycetes; order Mucorales; family Lichtheimiaceae; genus Zychaea; species Zychaea mexicana. The sequence continues at coordinate 4,206 of NW_026516993.1, read as the reverse complement.
TATAATTGAAATGACGGTATGCCTTTCTATAGAGAGGAAAGCACGGATTATGCTATATCATGTAAAATGCAGTGTAAAGTCCGAAAAGAAAAAGGTATTACTGTATGTAGTAGAATAGGATACGCACATAACAAGTCTAGAGAATTTAGTAATCCCAAGAAGTAATCCAGCGATGTGGAGACTCAGAGATACTTGCATCCTTCGTGTATAAACAATGGCAGAAACGAGGAACGTTGCGTGGTCTGTGCTCATATCATTATCGGTAACAAAAATTGAACAAGGGGGCCGCTTCTTATGCGGTGCATCTTCCAGCGGAAGATGCCGAAAGGACGATGAAAATCATAGCACACAACAGCTAATTCGGCTTCGCAAAAAAAAGCTCTTGTATCCGTACATTTAGCATTAGTAAAACAGCACTTTTAATATCATATTTTCCGTGTACATATGATTTTGTCTTCGTACACTTAGAAAAGCGTATGTCTATTATTATGTCGTGTTTTGTAGGCGAAATGATATTGGTGTGTATATTCCGGGATAATGATATAGTATGTAGTTTCAATAGCAACAACGCAAGAAAAAAAGATGAGTAGAGATAAGCTTACGCGTTGTTAGGCAACAGCTTCACCGGATTAGCCCATTGACAACACTAGTTTATTGTATATACTGTTTCATTGATTAGTCACCCAGCTGGGTTTGGTTGCTCTTTTTTGCTGGATGCATTGTTTTTAAATAGTCCTGCACATGTGAATATTTAGTGCTGACGAAATAGGCTCCACGTAAGAGAAGCTCCTATGTATTCTCTACATTACCCTCTTGTAACATGATGTCAAGAGAATGTAGACAGCTTATGAGGATGGAAGGAAAAGGTAATAGGTAATTGTTCGCTGAGTATGGAGGGATGATTGAAAATTATATATAATGGAAGAAGAAAGACAAACCCCATGGAACGATTGAAATGTATGTAAGAAAAACAAAACTTGTCATGCATGAAAGACGCCACCAAGACACGCCATGATAGTAATTTTGCACATAACTTACGGGCAGTAAAAGTAACATTGAGTGTTCATTGAGATTTTGAACGTGAACACAAACGTGATCTTTGGCATAGGGGGGATTTTGTCATGCCTGTAAATGAACATTATGGCGCCTTGAGCTACCACTAACACTAAAGTAACTTTTTGATATGAAGGCTAGATGTCACAGCACTAGGCTATATGACATCTTATTTTTTTTTTTTGATTGTTGATATGACGCTTAAGACCTTTACAGTCAACCCCCGTTTTTTGCAGCCATGGGATTTCGGGAGATTAGGCTGCAAAAAGCGAGAGGCTGCAAAATACGAACGCGTTACACAGGGCAAAATTTAAAGCCGTGAGCTGTCATTAATTATACACCAATGACAGGGTTACTGTAGTAACTGAGAAATATAGTACTGAGACCGACCCAGTTTGTTTATTCCTTTCTCTTCCCCGTTTTCTACTATCCTTAATGCCACCAAAGGCTGATTACATAAAGTTTACCAAAGATCAAACCAATGAGATACAGTAATAAGAATTCAATAGAACATCTTGATATTAAATATTTTATCTCAGATAGCTGATAAGAATATATAGATGGTCGGATAAAATAATCGGTGTATATGCTTAGTGGGAATTTGCAGGGCACCTTTTTTGACCTACAAACTGCAAAAAGCAATTTTTATTAGTGAAAAATGGGATTTATCCAAAGTTTGCTGCAAAAACTGAAGGCCTACAAAAAGCGGTCGTGCAAAAAACGGGAAAGGCATCCCGGCAAATGCCAAATCGTCAACGGCGACCCCAGCACCAACTGCCGTCTCTATGGAGAGAGCATTGAACAGGTTGCCTGGTTTAACTATCTCGGCATACCTTTCTGTTCTACCGGCATCGAAGTCTCCCGTCTCATCAACCACAACGCCATTAAAACCACTGATGCTATGTGCGTGCTCTGGTCCCTCGGTGCTCACCAATACAGCTTTGGCCTCGGCGTCACCCTTCGTTTGTATCGCTCATTCATCCGGCCCATTCTCGAATATGGGTTGGCCATCGTTACGCTTACCGCAACAAATCTCAGAAAATCGAACAAGCTCAAACACGCTGTATCCGGCTGGCGCTCAACATCACTGCCGTCAGTGCCCGAACACCCACAATATAGGATTTTGCGTTGGAGATGGGGAAAGAAGCCCGAGTTTTAAATCCCAGAGATCATAGTTTTTCATTTTGAAGACTATAGTTTTTCACTCTGGAAACCATAATTTTTTAATCCCAAAGACCATAGTTATTCAATCTGGAGTCCATGGTTATTCAATCTGAAGACTATAGTTTTTCACTCTGGAAACCATAGTTTTTTAATCCCCGAGATCAGAGTTTTTTAATCCCAAAGACCATAGTTTTCATTCCAAAGACCATGGTTATTCAATCTGAAGATCATGGTTAATCTAACTGAAGATCATGGTAATCTAACTGAAGATCATGGTTTTTCAATTCAGAGGCAACTGATCGCCTTAAGGCTATAATGGAGTACCACGAGCAATCCACACAGTTTAATGATTTCTAAGACTTGTTTATACATAAGCCTTTATGCACCAAGTAATGGAGAAATCATTGAAACTTTGTGCGTTGGATAACATACATACATATTTATGTTACACATGCGTAAGCGCCTTGAAGTGTATATGCACATATCTAAAAAATTACCAATATTAAAGAGCATGGAAAGTTCTCGTTTGGCGTTGTCACTATTATGGTGTTCTTCTGCATCAATTTCATCATCGATATTTAAGCAACTTCTGACCGGCGCTATGCAATGTAGGAGCGAGTGGTCTAGGATAATGCTATACGCTATGCTATATATAACTGAACAATCGGCAAATAGTGATAGTAACTCTTTTGAGTAAACACTTTAAGGACGGATTTTTTAATAGACAACTTATAAGCATCGCTATGAGTGCTCTAGCAACGAAAACCAAAAGATTCAGATAAATTTCTCGCTGCACTATTCATCGCTCTATGCTTTATTAGTTGATTGTTGTAGTTACTAGCTAATTATTAATTTTGCCATGCTTGTAAAACTACCATCTCCACATGTTTACCATAGACTCCAGTTGGAATAACTACAGTCGACCCCCGTTAACGTCAACCCTCAGGGTACCTGCAAAAGTGTTGACCATATCGAGGGTTGACGACTACCAGGAGTAGCGAGATTAGGCAAAATGTTTATCCTTGCAGACACTAAATGAATCACCGCTTCCCGACATTATAAATACACATATGAAAATGTTGTCAATCTTCAGTCCTACATCTCACTTTACGCCATGAGTACACCACGCGACCAAGTTTCCTTTACGAACGAGCAGCGTGATGCGATTTATGCGTTTAAGAGCTCAAAGCGGGGCATCACCCTTATGCAGACGGCAGAATGGGCTCAAAAAGAATTCAACCTAAGTAAAACGCCTGATAAGAGCACCATTTCGAAGATGATAAAGCGAAAATCCACAGAAGCTCCTGGTGATGAAAGGGACGCGAAGAAAATTCGTAATAGAAGGAGTCAATTTCCTGTAAATATCGAATGTAATTCAATCAGTTTAAAAATTCGGTGAACTGTGGTGTTTACTTTTTGTCAATCTTGTATTGATTAGGAGGTTGAGGAAGCAGTGTTACTCTGGCTCAATGTCGCGCAGAGAAACAAGATCCAGGTTACATGGGAATTGATACAGTTGAAGGCGAGAAATTACGCGGACATGATTGGCATCGCAACATTCAAAGCATCGAATGGCTGGACAGACCGGTTTGCAAAGAGATACGGACTCAGTGCACGCAGCATCCATGGCGAAGCGCAATCTGCCGATCTTGAAGCTTTGGACGAACAGAGGGAAGCCATTAAGGCCACCATCCAAAAGTATGAAAAGCGAGACATCTATAATCTAGATGAAACCAGTCTGTTTTATCGCTTGGAGCCAAAGACGACGATCGGCACTCATGGGTTCAAGGGGAGAAAACAAGACAAATCAAGGTTGTCTGTTGCTCTCCTTTGCAATTCTGATGGCAGTGACAAACGGAACGAACCTATCATCATAGGCCGCTCTGAAAAACCTGATGCATTCATGGTTCAAAAAAAAACGCAAAGATGCTTCTTTCCATGGATTCAAGCGCTACTTTTTCAATCAGAAGGCGTGGATGACTCGTAAAA